>NC_057801.1:500603097-500616690 GCF_018294505.1 Triticum aestivum | reverse complement strand
TCTCGTCAATCTCCAGATGCGATCTCTAGATGCTACCCCCCCCTCTACCCTATGGGTGGCTAGCCCTATTTATAGGTGGAGGCCCTGGGCCTCTTCCCAAATAATGAGCGGGAAGGGCGCCAACAATTGGCCATTTTGAAGGGGAACATCTGGTACACTTATCCTGACTAAAATTGGTCTTCGGCTGCCAAAGGTCCTGACGGTGACGCCGCCATGGGCTCCACGATGACCTCCATCCTGCCGTTCTGCTGGTCTTGGTCTTGTTGCACCGAAACGGTAACCTTTGCCTGATGCCTTGGCCTGTGCTTGCCCCCTTTGCACCGAAAGGGAAACAAGGACACTGCGCAGGCCGGCGCCCGCCTGGCGCCCGCCTGGTCCTCGGTCGTCATGGCTTGCGTCACGGGCCCCTCGGGAGGCGCCCTGCCTTGATCTCTCCGCCTCCTCGCGAGCCTGCCTGAGGAGGCTGCTCCTGAGGAAGCTTCCTGTCGTCCGCCCCGCGAGGCTTGGCCCCTCGCGAGGGTCTTAAGCTTGAGCTGATGAAGCTGGGCTGCATTGGGCCCCCACTTGAGCCACGCCGCAGGCCGCAGGCAGGCAAGTCTGGGGACCCCCGTTCCCAGAACGCCGACAGTCGGTTTGGTGGCGAGCTCCGGAGTGCCTGTTGGCTTGGCCGACACCGACACGGTGGCGTCTGAGGGTGCCGCCGGACCTTCCTGGAGGGCGTCGGGGCTACCCTTCCTCTCTCCTCACTGCGTACCAGGGGAAACCCTTGGCAGCAGCATCGTCATCGTCGCGTCCCTTCTTGGAGGTGTTGATTGGTACCAGCGCTTTGGAGTCTCGGAGCTTGGTGGGCGATTTTCGGTGGTTGCAGCGGTCGCCAGGCTTTTTCGTTGTTTGTCGATCTGCCGTTGTCAACATTTGTTTCTCTTGTATTTTCTCTTTCATTTCTTTTTGGCGTGATTGTGCTGCTTTCGCCCCAGCACCTATCGTTGGTTGTCTCGGTTGGTTGCTTTGTATACAAAGCGGGGAAACCCTTTTTCGGTTAATATACATATTACATACTCATATAATCATTATATGTGTTGTTCATATGCATAATGAGCTTAAACAAGCTGGCTCCTGAGTTACAGGAGTCGAGCCATGCTTTGATCTGAGATCATTATATTAACGAGTTGAGCCAAGCTAGCTCGCTATCTAAACGAGCTCTAGCGAGTCAGCCGAGCTGACTCGACTCGACTCACTCGAATTCCACCTCTAGGAACTACTCCGCTCGGCACTCACCTAAGGAGATGATGGGGTTCTGCCTGCCGGTCTCCACCTTTACCTCTACGCCACAGAAAGGAAAACAAAAAAAGAGAGGCCCAACCAGATGTTCATTTTCCTCTAAATCTGGAGGAATGAGTTAGACATGGCAATATGAGGTCAACAAAATGCCTAGTCTTTCAACTGATATAAGATAAGTTACAGAAAAATGTACCAGAGCCTGTAGTATCATATTGATAGTATCTCAACTGATATAAGATTAGTTACAGAAAAAAGTACCAGAGCCTGTAGTATCATATTGATTTCCAGTACAGTTCCTTTTGTTTTATACAAGTTGCTGACTACACTTTGAAGTGGTGACTTGAACTCTTCTATAGTTGCTTGTTGGTATGTTGACTGAGACGGAGTGTGTATAAAACTCTACCAGACTGACAGACAGCAGTATCAAATCGACCCGATACAAATACGCATATTCAATGTATTTCTTGATACTGAAAAAAGAAGCAAATCGAGTCCGTTACAGCACTACTCAGAAATTTATCACGGCTGCTACATACTCCATGCTTGGGAATATACTGGTTGTAATCATTCATGTACTTTTTCACCAGGAAGTGTTCGTGTATTTTCTTGCTTCCATCCTAGCAGAACCGAATAAAAATAACCGACAGTTGTACCATTAAAGCACAACGAGGGCAGCACCGATAGAACGTAATCGTGAAAAGAATGTAGGTGAACTCCAGGTACCTATCCAGTAAGACATTTAGTAAAAAGACATCAACAAATAACAAAACACTAGAAATGATCTAGTGTCTGACATGGATAATATCATACACTAAAAACATCTAAGTTCATGAATTTAATTGTTTTAGCACAATTATATGGAAGTTCTGAGTGAGCAGGATAATACCAGTCATTGTTCAAGAGTTTTGAGATCCATCAAGTTCATTGCTCAGCATATGGTGCAGAAGAATATCAACCATCGTACCCTTTGACCTCACACTACAACACATAAATGATAAGACTGCAAAGCCTGCCACCGTGTGTTAATATATAATAATAGAAAATAACAAGATCTACATTACCGCATAGACCGGCGTTTCTTTATTCCTCCAGACGTAGGATTCTGCAGGTGATGGAGAGTGTCCTAAAATATCAGCCATTTCAATCCGTATAAAAAGTAGCTTAAATATTCATCTCATTCTCACCTGGATATCAACCTCTTCACCTTTCTCCAGTTCCATCTCAGCAAAAAATGCCTCCAACACAAATGCTACAATCTACGAAGATAAAAGAAATACAAAATTTATAATCAGTAACTAAGCATCTAATAACATATAATGAGCTACTACCTCTGATCCATAAAAAGTGTCGCAGTTTTGAACTAAACCCAGTTCAAAACTGCGACACTTATTTTGGATCGGAGGGAGTACAGTTCTTGGAAATATCCACTTCTCAACAAAATTCTAGCCATGCACAGGTCAGTCATTCAAAATCTAAAATTATGTGAAGTTAGAAACTCATGCATGTTACTGGATGAACAAAAAAGTGAGGATCTATTTAAGATCTTACCAGATTAAGCAGTAGTAATATTGAAATAAGGTAAAAGCTGACAAAATAAATCAGGCTCCAAGAAGTTCCAGTCAGTTGCCAATAACTCTGATAGTATTAGAAAGAAAGATAAAGAAACACAGGTTAGCAAATACAAAAATCTGTTCAGTATTTGTACCAGATGTCTTCGCATTGATTAGGAAGACAATCCTGACCACTTTAATTCGTTTTATAGAACAGAGAAATATTCTTACCTCCATCCATACTTGCCAATTGCCCATCACTAACAAATTGAACAGAGTAACCATACCACTTGGATAGTCATTGAAGTTAAAAAGAAGGTAGCTGAATATGTCAAGGGAAAAAAATGCAAGAATTATGTGAAACAGATACATTTCAAAAGCATGCTTTAGGTTTAGCATAGCAGTTACATGGTCCATGACAAATGATAAAACTAACTCGCAAATTTACCATAGCAAGGCAAGTAGCGGGCTAGCCGGTAACTTGGCGGTTACCAGCCGAGTGCCTTATCTATTCTGGCTTGACATTTATTTATAACATATATTTTTCCTCATATTATTGTGGTTTTTTGGTTTTATATGAGCATTAAATTGTTGTTTCATGTCAATTTATATGAAAATTTGAAAACATCTTTTTCAGACTGACATTATATTACCAATCCGAGCTAGGACGGCCAGTAAGCGCCAGTTACAGAGGTTACCAAAGACGTATTTGAATCATTGGCCACAAGAAACTGTAAAATTCCTAGTGGAATCCCAACAGTGGAAGAAGAACAAACAAGGATACTCATTATTGAAGAGGTCCGTTTCTTCTAGTGTTGGGTTACCAGCATACACAATGCCCCCAAAAATCTGCAAATGAAACAGACTAGACTATCAGTTCACAAATAGTAAGATGTCAAAAGTGCTAGTGATATTTCAACAGTGAAGGTGTCCAGTTCAGATCAGGATAAGTTCAACTCAAACAACTACTCCCTCCGTTCCTAAATGTAAGTCTTTGTAGAAATTTCACTATAGACAGCATAAGGATGTATATAGATGCATTTTAAGATTCATTCATTTTGCTCCGTATGTAGTCCACCTAGTGGAATCTCTACAAAGACTTATATTTAGGAACGGAGGGAGTAGTAAATTAGTGCATGGGTAAGCTGTGAACAAAGAAAAATAGCAATCACTGGCACAAATAACAAACTATTGTATGTAGGTGGATCATTGTCCAAAAAACAAATTGAAGTGTAAACTTAATATGCAAACATTCTAACCTGCAAACCAATGGAGCAGTACATGCAAAGAACACAGAATACTATCCCCAAATATGGCATCAAACTAGACATCAGGGTAAAGAATGTTGCAACAAATGCTCTGAAACGCTGAACTTGCAGCAAAATTCTTGTTAAGCGCAACACCCTTCCAAGGAGAAGATACCGAATCCTGTTGGGCAAACATCAAATGGAAGTTACATATCTGGCCACAAGATCGCAAAGATTGAGCAAACAAGATAATGTCAGATTCTTTTAGATGTGATAGCTCGAAACATTTCCAAGTAGCTAAATGTTGAAATGGTAATTCCAACAAGTACAGCTCAACATCACTACATATATCTCAGGGGGTTATATTTCTGCTTGCAGTTTCTTGTTACAGTGGAATCAAAGTACATATTCTGAAATCGCTATCATACCAAGAAGCATACTTAGTTTATTAGTTGAACTGGTTCTAGCCTTGTGGGCCATTATCATAGAGCATGAGGTTTAGGGCTGGGTTTTGACCTCATAAGGCACATGGAGGTCATTCATTTTGGTTACAGAATTTAAATAAGAAGAGCATACAGGATACTGGAATGGAAATGTTTATCGATACGTACAATGACTTTACTAAAATTTGGAAAGTAATGCATCCAAAACAGTGAAAATTACCATTCTCCATTTGAAAGAAAGGGAAGCTTTGACGGGAAGGCAAACGTTAGAGTCTCTCCAATAACTACAAGGAACTCATATGTTAGATTACTACAAGAATATAATGTAAGATATACAAGCTTCCATTGAAAAGTTATTACAGATATGAAATACTCAAACAATAGTACTCAGTGCTTGCATGGAGGAACAATACGGCTCCAGGATAGACAAAAGATTAACTTTAACAAGAACCATGCATCATATTTCTTTGGATCATACATATTGAATTCTAAGTTGATGATCACTCGACTCTGATCAAAGGTGAATCAATTATGCTTGATCATATGTTTTCCATAATCTTGTATACACAATTACTAGATGTAGTTTTCTTTTCTTTTTATGAATGCTATAGAGTTGTGAAAAGGATCTGATTCCTCCCGTTTGAACCAACATATTCTTAGTGCAGATGCTTTTCTTAACAATACAAGGTAAAAGGTATCGATAGAAGAAACCGAATAAAATTTCCTCGGAAGAAGTGGGTTTAAGCTCATCTGATGAGAGAATATGTGATAAACTTACATATAGTCCAAGTAAGCACAAAATCAAATTTGTTTTGGCCTTCCATCCAATAAGCACCAAATCCTAATGAAAATATTTTCAGTGCCATCTCGGCTACATAAATCCATCCTGCAAAATATTACTTCGATTAACATCTCAATATAAAATTTTCCAGGAAGATGAAAAAACCATCAATAAAATATGTTAACTGACTGGTGAGGTGCCAACGGGAAAGACGAAAGGGGACAATGATGAAAGAAGTGTGATGTGAAGTCCAAGTGTTGCCGTGCAACATATGCACCAAGCAAATGTGGCGGGGAAATGTGATTCTGCAGAATACTCCCTCCGTCCCAAAATAAGTGTCTCAACTTTGTACTAGCTCTAGTACAAAGTTGTACTAAGGTTGAGACACTTATTTTGGGACGGAGGGAGTACAAACTAAGGCTAATATGTACTGCCACAATTTTTAGGCCACTGCTAGCATATGCTCTGGGCATTAATGAACTAAAGTTCTACTAAAAGAGGTGGCCTCTAGAACGAGCTCATCTTTCATAACTTAATTTACTTTTGAGAACACATCACTCCAATATATGATACAATTACGGTATTGATTCGTTTAAATTCTGATATTCCAATATATGACTTGCTCAAGTTCTGCTCGTTTTGTACCCTACAAGCAGTGTGACTAACCAAGGTTCGATATGAATCATGCAGTACACCATTACAGCCTAAACTTGGAGCAACACAAAGATGCTTAAGTACGACATTCCACCGGGAAAAAAATGGCTTGCTCAAGTTCTGCTCGTTTTGAACCTTAAACCCATTGTGAAGTGACTAAACATGCTTCCGTATGAATTGTGTAGAGCACCATTACAGCCTAAACTTGGAGCAACACAAAGATGCTTGCATATGGCATTCTACCTGGAAAAGAAACTGCTAGTAAAAGGGAAAAAGGTTGAGATGGTTTTGGAAGCCAACAAGATGATAATATATGTTATTCAAGTATGTTGGAATCAGATAATGTACACCTTTTATTCGGAAATAAATGACACTTTGGACATAAGCACGGTCTCCATTGTGCAACTTCTACCATTACTTTTCATATAAATATGTCAGAAAAATAAAATTATGATATTGCGGTAATATTCTTCACGATAGATCTAATAGTATTATTTTCACCTATCCAATTTCAATATATTAATAGTCAACGTCAGAGAACCGTTTGACCGCGTCCTTTCTAGGACATGATATACTTCCCAGCAGAAGTCATACTAGGTATAAATTCATCAGATAAAATCATAATGCTGCTTACATACAACTGTTGAAACAATGTCACCACAAGATCCTTACCAAGAAAGAACTCTACTTCCTGCCACGTTTCCTGTGAGGAGCTGTTTTCTATATCAAGCTGCAAATATCAAATTAGCAACGAGATTGCACTGGTTTGTCAGGGATTTGTAAATTCAATAGTTTTGATTCTTAGTTGTAAGAGGATGGTGGGTTGCAAACAGTTATGCTGCCAACTAGTCATCACTTAGCAAACATGCACACGAGAGCGGACAATAAGAAATGAAGAAAAAATAGCTAGTTCAAACTTTATTTTGATTATAATTTTTGCTCACAAATAGGACTCCCAACAGTTATAACTTTTTCACTTACAAAATACCCAAAGTCCTATAATTAACAAAGCTCATGTCGTGCCAATTTTTAATTAATACCGATGTTAACAAATCAGGCTTCTTCTCATAAGTTCATAATTTCTAACAAAAAAATATTCCGATTTGGACACTTTAGTTAAT
Source organism: Triticum aestivum (assembly GCF_018294505.1). NCBI lineage: Eukaryota > Viridiplantae > Streptophyta > Magnoliopsida > Poales > Poaceae > Triticum > Triticum aestivum. The sequence continues at coordinate 500,609,613 of NC_057801.1, read as the reverse complement.
GAATAATGCTGCAAACACTTGCTCCCAGCTAATGTGAAGAATTGTTTTTTCTTTTACTATATTGGACAAAGAGCATTGATCTTTCTTTTTCACAAAACTTCGGTGCATAAGTTGCGAGAATTGAAAATATTATGGTTCTACCTATCAGATATATGCCTATCATAGATCATATATCATATTTATTGGTCAATCATCATCTCACACCACCAAGTATAGCATTTATAAAACACAACTGTCGATTCAAAATTTTGTAAATGTAAAAGATTTCATACCGTTGTTTCGATAATGACGGCAACAAGGTTTATCAGAAGAACAAAAACAATAATGTACTCAAACATGCGGCTCCGCACAAAAGATTTCAACCTCCCACAAAGTGGTGAATGGTAGAATGGGAACTTTTCCAGATAAGACGGCTGCAAACATGCGTACAACACTGAGTCAAATAATTCAGAATGTTGGTTACAGTAACACAGTATTAACATAAAATAAAATAATAAAAATTCAAAGTATTACTACCCCTGGTACAAAATAAATTTATATCCTTGCCAATCAAACCTTTCCAATTTTCACGGTTAATATATTTACACAACAGGAAGATTATCCTTAAAGTCTAATCAGTATTCTTCAATTGCAGTTCTAGAACTTTTACTGAAATACTAGATAAAAATTAACAGACAAAGCTGTACATCAGTAACCGCATCATTTTTTGTAACACAGAAAATGTATGGGATCATGAATGCCAAAGTAAGAACAATATACCGGTGGTTCTTTCTGAAATTTTATTGCAATGGTATTGCATAGGTCAGCAAATTCTTCGGAGGTAACCTGGACAAGATAAATAAATTAGAACAAATAGGCACCAAAATCTGAGTTGAAGAGAACTCAGACATGGGCGGTGAGGGAGTACACCCCCACCTCCCACCAACAAAGCTACGCTCAGTTCCTTGCAACTATTGACCAAGGTTCAGGCATTTGTAAATCTTAACAGAAATTCTAAATTCAGATTGCAAAATTATTTCTGCACCAACTCTTGTATTTGCATGTACCATCAGTTGGAGCAAGCAACATTATGAATATGTCATTCTTTCTTCAACACAATACTAAACAATATTATGTACTTGCTGACTTCACAAAAGCAAAACATGCCAACTGAACATAAGAACACATACCTTGAAATCACCACTTCGATCAAGCTCGGCAAAAATTAATTCAAAATCTTCCCTTGAAGTCTTTGGTAAGGACCTACAAAAGTGAAATAAGTTATATGATAGCCATAGCTGACAGAGGAGCTAGCAACAAAAGAATATGAAAGTATCTCAATACTTGTTTCGTCTCAACTTTGGTATTATCACATTGCTTCCAGAAAAAAAGGAGGATGCGGTGCGGACTGAGTATTTTAGGCTAAACTGCTTGATGAACGTATGCTTTAGATCTTTTACGGAAGTTTGAACTAATAGGGTATTCACTATTGCTCATTCTGTTGTTCGACCAGCGCAAACAACCTTCATGCAAGGACGACACATTCTGGAGGGAGTGGTTGTCCTACACGAAACTATTCATGAACTCCACTCTAAGAAACTCGACGGAGTTATTTCTAAAGTGGACTTCAAAAAGGCTTACGATAAAGTCAACTGGCCTTTTCTACAATAAGCTTTGCACATGATCAGTTTCACGTCTGACTAGCGTCAACACGTGGCGAGTTTTGTCCAATGTGGTAGCATTTGGGTAAAGGTTAACGATGCCATTGGTCATTATTTCCAAACCTGGAAGGGGTGCGGCAGTGGGGATCCTATGTCACTAATCCTTTTTAACATCGTAGCCGACATGCTCGCAGTTCTCATTGCAAGAGCTAAGGAGGATGGCCAAGTTGGTGGTCTGATTCCAGACCTTGTTGAAGGTGGTGTGTCGGTTCTACAGTATGCTGATGACACTATCATCTTTATGGAGCATGGTTTAGTGAAAGTTTTGAATATGCAATTGATTATTTGCCTTTTCGAGCAACTTCCGGGTCTCAAAATTAACTTCCACAAAAGTGAGCTTTTCTGCTTTGGCAAAGCCAAAGATGCGGAGCGAGTATAGGCAATTATTTGATTCACGACTGGTTCTCTTCCATTTAGCTATCTTGGGATACCCATTCATTATGGAGAACTCACTAATAAAGGAAGATCATCGAAGACCGGTTCAAAAAAAAACTTAGCAGCTGGAAGGGCGAGGGCATGTCTTAGAGCACTAGTTTGACTCTTATTAATGCGGTCCTCACAAGCCTACATATGTTTATGTTATCGTTCTTTGAAAGACCCAAAGGGTTGTTGAAAAGATTAGATTTCTATCGGCCTAGATTCTTCTGGCAATGTTATGAGTAGAAATATAACTGTTGTCGCCGAGATTACTGCCTACCAATGTTTATGTTATCCCTTGGAGACTACCGCCCCATTAGTCTTATCCACATCTTTGCCAAGCTGGTGGCAAAGAAGCTAGCCACCCAGCTGTCGCCGAGGCTAGGGGCGCTGGTTGAGGAGAAACAGTGCGCGTTCATCAGGAAATGCTGTATTCATGGTAACTTCATGTTCATTCAGCAAACGGCGAGATATTTGCAACAGCTGGGTGAGCCATGAGCCATGCTAAAGCTGGATACTGTCCATGCGTTCGACTCGGTGTTTTGGGTTGTGGGCTCTCCGCTTCAAAGTGCTTCGCGGGATAGGTTTTGCCCCACGCTTCCATGAGTGGATTGACTTCCTCCTGTACCATCAAGTAGCACGAGTGATGCTCAACGGCGAACCGGGGCCTTCGGTTTGGCACCGCAAGGGCCTGCGTCAGGGCAAGACACTCTCGCCTATGTTGTTTGTGTTGGTGATTGATGCTTTCAACAGGTTCTTTGCTAGTGCCAGAGAGTTCGCAACTTGCTTGCGCTCTTCGGGCATGCATAGGGGTTGCACACCAACTATGCCAAGTGCTCAGTGTCCCCCATCGGTTGTTCGGAGGGTTATGTAGTCTGCTACCTCCCCTAGGGCTCAAGAAGCCCTCGAGTAGCGCTCCAGCCCTTGGTCGACAGGATCATGGATCACCTCCCCAATTAAGGGCGTCCATGATGACGAAGGTAGGTCGCCTCACCTTGGTCAAGTCGGTCTTGGCCACCATGCCTCTACACCAATTTGGTGGTCCTAGGCATGTATAAGACCCGAAGCAGATCGACAAGATCCTAGTAAGAGGTTTCCTCTGGGTGGGCAGGGCAGCCACTGTCATGGCAACTGGGTTCCGGGGTGTAGGCCCCTCCGCTTGGGGGGCTTGGGCACTCGGGACCTTGGGCGTGCAGCGATCAACCTCAAGGTTTGATGGTTGTGCAGGATGTGTACCAACCCTCTGCGTCCTTGAGGGGTCTGGACCTCCAGTTTCCCGGATGAGTGGGAGGTGTTTGCCACTTCCACCAAGATGGTGGTTGGAGACAAAACATCCGCCCTCTTCTGGGAGGATTGTTGGCTCGATAGTCACACCATTTCAAAAATTGCACCGGAGTCGCTACTCTTGGTCCCAGGGCGCACGAGGAAGCGGCGGAGAGGCCATGACCGATCGTCGTTGTATCTCAAACACTAGAGGGGCCTTGGGTCCTCTGGCCATATGGCAATACGTCTAGATCTGGCGGATGGTGCGCATGGTGCAGCTTACCACCACGTCAGGCGTCCTTCATTGGCGTTGGAATGCGGACGACAAGTACATTTAACTGCTACGACACTCTTTCAGGGAGCGGTCAGTTTGAGCTCTTGGAAGCTCTCCACCTCGAATCAAGTTCTTCGTGTGGCTGGCTTGCCAAGATCTTTGCTAGACAGTTGAGCAGCTTTGCGTCAGGGTCTTGAGCACGCACTTTGTTGCGTGCTCTGCGACCAATTGAGGAGACGATGAATCACGTTCTCACCGGCTGCTCCTTTTCGCGCACGGTGTAGCATGAAGTAGCCGTCGCGTTGTAATTATCAGGTGTTGCCATTCTTAGGGCTTGTACAAACTCTTCTTTCTATCAAGGCACCCGCAAGGCTTTTGAGTTTTCTCAAGAGAGAAAAAAATTGAAGATCATCAAAAAGACTTACTGATGAACAATATAATGTAGAAAGTGCTTTGATACAAACATACAGTGTAATGTATGAGGGGACTTCAGTTACCTGTACTTGTTCAGCTCATTAAGCAATGATATGCACTGTTCCCTGTCGAGATAACCCCGATTCTGATGTACAAACAACAGGCAAGATCAACAACAAACTTGAAATACAACAAATGAATGAACACAAACATGAGTTGGCACTACAGCAATGTGTACTACTAAAGTGTGAATATATTACCCACCTTCCCTCGTCAGTTCACATTAGACATATTTCAGTTTTTTTTTATTATGGCAGCCTTAATATTTAGTTGTAGTAGTAGCTTAGCTTTATTCCATGTGTCAATTTCTGATTCACCAGCGACTTTATAATATAAAGTAGCTCACACGTTATTTTTTTCGGTGCTAGAACATTTCCCCCAAGTTAGTAAGAAAACAGCTGATAGGAATTGATAGAACACTTCATTCAAATTAATGGAACATTTGCTGTGAATGATGGACATTGTTTATGAATTTTCATGATATTGCGATAACAATTGGGAAAAAAATTTAAAACAACATGAACGCCAAATATGAACTATTGGAATCTTCACAAAATTATAGTTTTGCTATTTCCATTTTTTTCCTGAAGAATATTTGGGTTACCTTAAAAATGGTCCAGAAACATTTTGGTGGTGGGCGGGTGGGTGGGGGGATTCTTCAAAACGTAAAAAATGAGAAAACGTAATTGGGTGGAACCCAACAGGAACTTGACCTAGTTGAATTATACAAACTGACGATTCAAGTGATTTAACTATATTCTGGCAAAGGGTTACTTGAACACCACCAACCATTCTAAATTATATAGGAAGTTTACCAAAATACATTTGCTAAAATATAGTACATCAATGTCCAAGAAAACATAACAACAGAACACTCACGTTGGTATCGATAAGATCAAATGCCTTCTGTAATATATTTTTCCTGATAGAGTCCACCTGAACAAGTTGCTTTGCGAACTGTATCACCAAATGAATGCCATGTTATTGTTGTATTTACTATTAGGCAGAAGAACACACAAGATTTAGAAGTAATATAGTAAAAGCGAATAGATAGAAACAGGTAAAAAATGTACCTGCTCCTTAAAGCTATCATAGATGACAGCAAGAATCAAATTTGTCAGGAAGTAAACTCCCAAAAGCACGTAGACGATGAAAAATAGGGAATACCAGCGGGATATCCTGCTCCAAAATATTTAAGGTGAACTTGAATGTGTGTCGACTGCCATTATCATAAACACATTAGAAATATTGATAGCCATCTTACTTGTAAGCATGCACCCATACATCAGGATTATTGGAGGTGGTGAAGAGGACAAACATCTGATACAGTGTTACACCGTATGATGAAAAAATGGTCTTCCCTTGTGGAGTGTCCTCAAATGTTACATAAGCTAGCCAGCTTGCAAATAAGAGGAACAACAGAGAGAGGGCCTACATGACATAGATGATCTAAGGTTATACATCAAAGTGAACAGATAATGGGTTGCAAACATTAATGTGAACACGTAGAATCACAGGAATCGTTGTGTGTTTTGTTGGAGATGAGCATATTAGCTGCTGGTATCTCTGTATTAGACCAGAAGAGGTATAATTGAAAATTATATTTGCCACAGTAAAGCACTACAAGCAAAGATGTGGAATTAACCACCCACCCTGTGTCCACCACACAACTCAACTGCATCTGCCACATACCCTTTACTCCATACATTGATGATAATTAATGAAAGATCCTCATGACTTCAATGGATAAAATTTGTAATGACTTGTCCTGGAGTGAATTTGTTAATCCTTGCACGTCTTACAATGCATAGGCATGTAGAATTTTGTGTATAGATATAACCTTACCAAAACATTGAGGTATGTCCCAATAAGACCGGCCAGTGTGATAGCACACATTCGCAGTTCCCTATTGCAGACAGAAGAACACATTAATCTATCTGTTAAACCCACAGCATATGACATTTGTTAGATAAAAATCAGTACATATCTAAGCTCACAATCAAATCAAATATTCTTTGTTTTCAAACATTATATAAAGAAGCAGTTTAGCATACACACCAGCTTTAATGACTTTAGGTGCATCCTCTGTGTGTGTGCGCGCGCGCGCGTGCATGTATTCGAGTCTATTATAATAATTTATCATTATCAATATACCTCATTAATTATTCTTAGATACATCAATACAAGTGTTATGAAAATATATCATTGGAGTCCTTAGTTTATGCAATGTACCTTTCTTATGTAAAGAAAACAGTATGCAAATAATACAACATATATGGACTCAAATGGAATTTTTTGTAGAACTCACTTTGGGGTATCTAGTATTTATTAACGAAGTGTATGGAAAATGACAAAGAGCTATAGCCGGTTTATCTATGTGGTATATGA
>NC_057801.1:500602221-500603087 GCF_018294505.1 Triticum aestivum | reverse complement strand
TATATTAAGATAGGACCTTCTCACTGTGTTCAGTAAGGTACCAGCAGTCTGGAACAAACAAAACACTTCATACCTGATAGTCATGATTAGAAAAACTACGCGGATGTATGGAGCTAATCTGAAAGGTTGGGAACTAAAGGCAAACACCAGTATGTCGCATGCTAAGATGAAGAGAAGAACAATCTACAGGTAGAGCAGAAAAATGGGTAAGCCATAGTGAACTAGAAAGCAAAATCACACATCAAGGTAGTCTAATAAAATAAAATAAATTCAAGTTTGAAAATAGACTGTCAAAATATGGAAGGACCTGAACTGTGAGAAGTGTGCATGCAAAATAATATAATTAATGTACAAAAAAAGGAAAGCGCAGAACTTCAGCTCATGTTTATCAACATATAGTTTCCTAATGAAATCTTCACTCAGTCAACCACATATACTCCAACTTATTGTATTAATAAGTAGTAACTATTTTTCCTTGTTCCTCACTGTATTATAAGGAAGAACAGACAGAAATGTTGTGTCATTTTGTTGGAAAATTTTCCCGTCTTCCATTATTTCTGCAGCAATCTAAACTTGGGCCTATATAAAAGCAAGTTATTGGCCTCTATTTGCCATGCATCTTTCACGGTGCATCGAAACAACATTCACGATGGACTCGGGCTCTGGCGACTCCCCTGGCGCCCCTACGGTCGCCACCGCCGCCCCCGTCGCCGTCCTCCCCCGCTCCCTCCCCGGCGGCCCTCCCCGTCGCGGACCCGACGCCGTCCCCCTCGCCGGTCGCCTCCACTGCCGCCGCCCCGGCGGCCCGATTCCGCTGGGCGGATTGCGCAGATGACGCGCCTTTCCCCCCTCCCCTATCTCCTCCG